>NC_037679.1:52195295-52212945 GCF_003255815.1 Theropithecus gelada | reverse complement strand
CCTCGCCCGGCTAGTTTTTTGTATTTTTCAGTAAGACGGGGTTTCACTGTGTTAGCCAGGATGGTCTGGATCTCCTGACCTCGTAATCCGCCCGTCTCGGCCTCCCAAAGTGCTGGGATTACAGGCTTGAGCCACCGCGCCCGGCCCTGTTAGATTAAATATTATGGAGCCATTAAAATTATGCTAGCAAAGACTGAGCATGGTGACTCACCGCTGTAATTCCAGCAGTTTGGGAGGCCGAGGTGAGCACATCACTTGAGGTCAGGAGTTCAAGACCAGCCTGGCCAAGGTGGTGAAACCTCATTTCTACTAAAAATACAAAAATTAGTAGGGCATGGTGGCAGGCACCTGTAATTCCAGCTCCTCGGAAGGCTGAAACAGGAGAATCCCTTGAACAGAGGTTGAGGTGCCTCAAGAAACCCTTGAGAAAGTGAGCCGAGATCGTGCCACTGCACTCCAGCCAGAGCGACAGAGTGAGATGCTATCACCCCTCCCCGCACACACAAAAAGAATTATGCTAACAAAGTAATATGTTATTCTATAATTTTAAACGCCAAAGCAGTCTAGCAGTCTATATGCATTCAGTGAAACTTCTTGCTGCACGCTACAAGTGCAAGTGAAAAAAAAACACCAAGGAGTTCTCCCTAATTGATTCTTTCCTGATAATTGGAGGTTATCACAATTCATTCAACAGAGTCTGTACATCCACAGTTAAGATCCTTAACCAGGACTGCCCTTCCACGGGTAACACATTGTGCTATTTTATAGCTCAGCTCTTCACCATCCACAGAAGCTACCCTGGGAGCAAGATGGTGGGCGTTGTCTCTTCACAGAGTGCTTCCACTTCCCTAGAAGCTCATTTATGCTCAAGACTAAGAAAGAAATAAAAGTACTGACTGTTTTCTTCACAATTCTTCTTATGGTTGAATTTTCCTTCCCCAAAGAACCATCTCCTGTTTTCTATGGATTAGCAAAGTGCCCTGATCTTCTCATGCTGATTCATTTCCTCCCTTCCTTCCCGCCTCCCTCTCTCCTTCCCTCCCTCCCTTCCTTCCTTTTTTGTTTCCTTCAAAGAAACATTTATGAGCAGTTTAAATCTCAGGCACTATGTCCAGTGCTGGGAATACTCCCAATGAACAGACACTATCTCTGTTCCCATGGAGCATATTATTTCTTGGAGAAAAGAAGGAAAATAGCAATTGCAATATATCCCTGTGGCAAGCACTTTTGAAACGGCCCAAATGATCACTGCTTCTTGGTATTCATTTCCTTGTGTCATCCCCCTCTCCTGAGTGTTGACTCAACTTATGACTTGCTTCTAACAAATAGAACATGGTAGAGTGATAGGATGTCATTTTGAGATTAGGTAATAAAAAGACTCACTTCCATCATGCGTCCCCACTCCCCAACCCTTGCTCTGGGGGAAGCAAGCTGCCGTGTGCTCCACCAATACATTACAAGACTGGTGTCATTTGTCAGAAAGGGAAGGCAATTGTAAAACGAATCACAACGAAAGCAAAACAGTGTTATTAAATCCTAATAAGACAGGATTGTCTACTGAAAGCTCTGAGCCTAAGGCTTCCTTGCACCTTCTCTCTCTGTCATTCTTAAGAAGAGAAGTGGTTTAATTTGTGCAGCAGCAATAAAAAAAAAAAAACAAACAAACAAAAAAAAGAGAAGTGGTTTTAAAAAAGAAAGTAGCAGTACCAAATCAAAATTTGCTTCCCGATGTAATCAGAAGGATTAAAGAGAATTTGAAAAGAAATCACAGAATAACTATTTCAGCTATTGCCGTGTCTGTATAGTACTAAAACCCATCTCTTATTTGTGAGGCACTTTGAAAACACTGGCTACACTAACCAGCCAAGACCCTCAGCCACAAAATGGGTTCTTTATTTGTCAAGGAAAGCTTCCTTCCTAGCCAGAGTAAGCTGCTGTTTCAAACCAGACCTAAGACAATAGTTCTGTACCTGAATGCATGGCACGGTACTATTCCATGAATTTTTACGGTGTGTTGATAAATTTTAATCAGTATATAAACTTGACTACCCCCTTCCAGCTGAGGGTACACATTTTTATGTATCTGTGACAGAAGGCTCTGTAAAGTGAGTTGGGAAAAGTGTATTCCATTCTCCAACTGTATTAGTCAGGGTTCTCTAGAGGGATAGGACTAATAGGATAGATGGATATATGAAACGGAGTTTATGAAGGAGTATTGACTCACATGATCACAAGGTGAGTCCCACAATAGGCTGTCTGCAAGCTGAGGAGCAAGGAAGCCAGTCTGAGTCCCAAAACCTCAAAAGTGGGGAAGCTGACAGAGAAGTCTTCAGTTTGTAGCTGAAAGCCTGAGAGCCCCTGGCAAACCACTGGTGTAAGTCCAAGAGTACAAAAGCTAAAGAACTGGGAGTCTGATGTTCGAGGGCAGGAAGCATCCAGCATGAGAGAAAGATGGAGGCCAGTCTAGTCCTTCTATGTTCTTCTGCCTACTTTTTAAATTTATTTATTTTTTTTGCGGCGGGCGGTAGGAGGGGGCAGTGCTGAGTCTTGCACTTTTGCCCAGGCTGGAGTGCAGTGGTGCGATCTCGACTCACTTCAACCTCCGTCCCCTGGGTTCAAGCGATTCTCCTGTCTCAGGCTCACGAGTAGCTGGGATTGTAAGTGCCCACCACCATGTTTGGCTAATTTTTGTATATTTAGTACGGATGAGGTTTCAGCATGTTTGTCAGGCCGGTTTTGAACTCACCTCAGGTGATCTGCTCACCTTGGCCTCCCAAAGTGCTGGGATTACAGGCATGAGCCACTGCACCCAGCCCTTCTACCTGCTTTATCCTAGCCATGCTGGCAGCTGATTAGATGGTGCCCACCTAGATTGAGGGTTGGTCTGTCTCTCCCTGTCCACTGACTCAAATGTTAATCTCCTTTGGCAACACCCTCACAGAGGCACCCAGGAACAATACTTTGCATCCTTCAATCCAATCAAGTTGACACTCAAAATTAACCATCATAGCATCCTTAAGAAATATCACCTTTCTAAACTACTTTAAATTTCATGTGGAACCAAAAAGAGACCATATAGCCAAGACAATCTTAAGCAAAAACAACAAAGCAGGCTACAGTAACCAAAACAGCATGGTACTGGTACCAAAACAGATATATAGACCAATGGAACAGAACAGAGACCTCAGAAAAAACACCACACATCTACAACCATCTGATCGTCGACAAACCTGACCAAAACAAGAAATGGGGAAGGATTCCCTATTTAATAAATGGTGTTGGGAAAACAGGCTAACCCTATGCAGAAAACAGAAACTGGACCCCTTCCTTATACCTTATACAAAAATTGACTTAAATGTAAAACCTAAAACCATAAAAACCCTAGAAGCAAACCGAGGCAATACCATTCAGGACATAGGCATGGGTAATGACTTTGTGACTAAAACACCAAAAACAATGGCAACAAAAACCAAAATTGACAAATGGGATCTAATTAAACTAAAGAGCTTCTGCACAGCAAAAGAAACCATCATCAGAGTGAACAGGCAACCTACAGAATGAGAGAAAATTTTTGCACTCTATCCATCTGACAAAGGTCTAATATCCAGAATCTACAAGGAACTTAAACAAATTCACAAGAAAAAAACAAACAACCCCATCAAAAAGTGGGCAAAGGGTATGAACAGACACTTCTCAAAAGAAGACATTTATGTGGCCAACAAACATATGGAAAAAAGCTCATCATCACTGGTCATTACAGAAATGCAAATCAAAACCACAGTGAGATACCGTCTCATGCCAGTTAGAATGGAATTATTAAAAAGTCAGGAAACAACAGATGCTGGTGAGGCTGTGGAGAAATAGGAATACTTTTACACTGTTGGTGGAAGTGTAAATTTAGTTCAACCATTGTGGAAGACAGTGTGGCGATTCCTCAAGGATCTAGAACCAGAAATACCGTTTGACCCAGCAATCCCATTACTGGGTATATACCCAAAGGATTATAAATCATTCTACTATAAAGACACATGAACACGTATATTTATTGCAGCACTATTTACAATAGCAAAGACTTGGAACCAACCCAAATGCCCATCAATGATATACTGGATAAGGAAAATGTGGCACATATACACCCTGGAATACTATGCAGCCATAAAAAAGAATGAGTTCATGTCCTTTGGAGCGACATGGATGAAGCTGGAAACCATCATTCTCAGGAAACTAACACAGGAACAGAAAACCAAACACTGCGTGTTCTCACTCATAAGTGGGAGTTGAACAATGAGAACACATGGACACAGGGAGAAGAACATCACACACTGGGGCCTTTTGGAGTGTGGGGGGTAAGGGGACAGGGAGCAATACCTAATGCATTCAGGGCTTAAACCTAGATGATGGGTTGTTTTGACGTGCCAGCAAAACACCATGGCACATGTATACCTATGTAACAAAACTGCACATTCTACACATGCATCCCAGAGTTAAAGTAAAATTAATAAAAAACCAAAAAACTCCCAAACCAGCAAAAATAAATAACGTATTATTTAAGAAAAAAAAAAGAAAGAAAAGAAATACCACCTTTCTGTGGGAACAGTGAACTGGAACACTGGTCAGGGCAATCTATACTCATAGGCTGCATAGCAATAGAGAATGACCAAGTAAGTGGTCAAACTATTTTCAATTTTCTAAAACTTGCTATCTAAAAACCACCATTTACCTATAGACAAAAAGAGCCAAACTCTGTAAAATATTTGAAGAGATTTATTCTGAGCCAAATATGAGTGACCACGGCTCGTGACACAGTCCTCAGGAGGTCCTGAGAACATCTGCCCAAGGTGGTCAGAGCGCAGCTTGGTTTTATACATTTTAGAGAGGCATGAGACGTCAACCAAATATATTTAAGAAATATGTTGGTTTGGTCCAGAAAGGTGAAACAACTCAAAGTGGGGGCTGTAGGTGAATTTCAACATTTTCTGGTTGACAATTTGTTGAGTTTGTCTAAAGACCTGGGATAGACAGAAAGGGAATGTTCAGGTTAAGAAGATAAAAGATTGTGGAGACCAAAATTCTTTTGAAGTCTTGTAGTGGCTGCCTTTAGAGACAATAGGTGACAAATGTTTCCTATTCAGATTTTAGTTAGTCTCTTTAGGATTGGGAGGGTCTGGAAGAAAAAGATCTAGCTATATTAATAGAGATTCTTTACAGATGCAAATTTTCCCCCACAAAGAACAGCTTTGCAGGGCCATTTCAAAATATGGCAAAGAAACATGTTTTGGGGGTAAAATATTTTGATTTTCTTCTATGTCTCCTAGTGTTACGCCAGAGTCAGGTTGGAAAGTAAATCATGATATATAAGGTTGAATAAAACCCACCTTATGAGAATTTATAATTTGTAGGGCATGACTCTCCAGACCTCTTGTATAGGAATTTGGGCAAGATAAAAAAAATTAGAGGTTAGTCCTCACCAAAAGCACTTGGATAGTGCTTATGAACTATCCAAACTTCTAGAATTCAAAAATGTGGCTAATCCTCCCATTTTCGGGTTGACGTCGAATCCTAACGTATGAAAAGGGTTGTAGTTCAGAGATTAGTGGTCAGACTCATTCCACTAGCAAAAGTCAAATTTCAGAATTCTTGCAATCACAGTTGTGCTTTTATGGGAACAAATATTTCTTATTCATTTGTTTTGCCAAGGCAATAAAACATGACTAGTGATTTGCAGTGATAATATTTTCTCCGAAAAACTTCCTGATATGCAACTTGATTTTTTTTTTTTTTCTTTTCTAAAATATATTATGGAAACATTTTGAGCTTGTAAATGATTTGTTCCAAGTGCCAATAGAGAATAGCATTTCCGGCCGGGTGTGGTGGCTCATGCCTGTAATCCCAGCACTTTCGGAGGTTGAGGCCTGTGGATCATGAGGTCAGGAGTTCGAGACCAGCTTGGCCAACATGGTGAAACCCCGTCTCTACTAAAAATGCAAAAATTAGCCGGGCGTAGTGGCAGACACCTGTAATCCCAGCCACTGGGGAGGCTGAGGCAGGAGAAGCACTTGAAACTAGAAGGTGAAGGTTGCAGTGAGCCCAGATCACGCCACTGCACTCTAGCCTAGGCGACAAGAGCGAAACTCCATCTCAAAAAAAAAAAAAAAAAAAAAAAAGAGAGTAACATTTCCTAAAAAAACAATGGTTTCCTCTCTCAGAATTTTGGAATCTGCCTGATATATTTCTGGACAAATGGGATCAAACAGCATAGTCATACCCTGGAAGTGCAGAGGTTGGAAAAGAGGTGTACAGGGCATAGTTGGGAGTGTAATTTTGTGCATAAGAACAGAAGAAGAAGGTACAAGGTTAGAAAATTTGTATTATGCTTTTCTCCTTTACTGCAGAATTGGGCCATGTTTGAGAACCTGGAATAAGCTTTGCAAAAAATCACTTGCTTCCCCATGCTGCTATATTCTACAGAACTTTCTGTCCACATTACTGTCTTACTGAATGGCCTATTTTGTAAACCAAATGCCACAGTATTTCCACATACCTAAATTCAAAGAAATATGCTGACCTACAGTATGAAAACCCATTGAAATATCAGACAATTTTTTCTTGTTTAAATTTTAAAAGGTACTTGCTTAGCCTTGCCAAAATGATTTTAATTCAGTATCTAATTTGTATTGAAATGTTTGAATCCTGGACAGGAAAACAATAAAAGTTATGAGGGTTACAAAAAACAAACAAACAAAAGAAAAAACAGCCATGGTGGCTTACATCTGGAATCCCAGCAATTTGGGAAGCTGAGGCAGGAGAATCACTTGAGGCCAGGGGTTTCAGACCAGCTTGGGCAAACATAGTGAGATCCCATCTCTACTAAAAATTTTAAAAGTAAAAAAAAAAAAAAAAAAGTAAGTCAGCCGGGCATGGTGGCTCACGCCTGTAATCCCAGCACTTTGGGAGACTGAGGTGGGTGGATCACCTGAGGTCAGGAGTTTGAAACCAGCCTGGCCACATAGTGAGACCCCATCTCTACTGAAAATACAAAAATTAGCCAGGCGGGGTGGCACATGCCTGTAATCCCAGCTACTTGGGAGGCTGAGGTAGGAGAATTGCTTGAACCCAGGAGGTGTGTGTTGCCGTGTGCCAAGATCATGCCACTGCACTCCAGCCTGGGTGACAGAACGAGACTCCGTCTTAAAAATAATAATAATAAAAAAAAAAAGTCATGAGAAGAGAAGAGATTGGGTAGGAGGGAATCAAGTCCAACTTCCTCTTTTTTTTTTAAGAAAGATTTGCAGTGGAGCATAGTGGTTCATCCCTGTCATCTCATCATTTTGGGAAACTCATGGTCAGGAGTTTGAGACCAGTCTGGGCAACATAATGAGACCCCTGCACCTTCAAAAAAAAATAAATAAATAAAAAGGCCAGGTGTGGTGGCACATACCTGTAGTCCCAGCTAGTCAGGAAGATGAAGTGGTAGGATCGCCTGAGCCTGGGAGGTGGAGGCTGCAGTGAGCCATGATTGTGGCATTGCACCTCAGCCTGGGTAACAGAGCAAGACCTTGTCTCCAAAAAACATAAAATAAAATAAAATTAAAGGATTTGTGCATCATCATTTTTTGACCTCTAAGAAGAAGCTTTCAATGAAGCAAAACAATTTTTTATTTGCTTAAAAGTTCAAATCAATAAAAATTACATTTGATTGGGACTTTAATAACCGAGGAAAAAGGACAGATGTCATAATCTAGTAGGTCAGACTCAAGGCACGTAGGGACCTGGTGCCTGACTGGTGGGGAGAAGTGGTTGGAGCCAGGATGGGGTACATGACATGACTATGAGTCAGACCCCCAAGGATGCTAGCAGGTGGTCCAAGTTGGTGTTCAAAGGGAAGGGGCAGATTTGACGTTAATGTATCCAATGCTAATACCTAAGAGAGTCCACTTTACAGGTGAAGCATGGCAGTAAAGGCCTCCATGAAGAGGTAATGCCTCAAGTTAGCATGGAACTTGCTTGTGAATGTTCATCTTTTTATTATTTTGTTTTATTTTGAAACTAAGTCTCTCTCTGTCATTCAGGCTAGAGTGCAGTGGCGTGATCTTGGCCCACTGCAACCTCCACCTCCCAGTTTAAGCGATTCTTCTCCTGCAGCCTCCCGAGTAGCCGGGGTTACAGCCGTGCACCCCCAGGCCATGCTAGTTTTTGTATTTTTAGTAGAGACAGGGTTTCACCATGTTGGCCAGGTTGGTCTTGAACTCCTGGCCTCAGTTGATCCACCTGCCTTGGCCTCCCAAACTGCTGGGATTACAAGCGTGAGCCACCGCACCTGGCCTGTTCATCTTTTTAGAGTAGAGCCCTAGATAGCAACTTGGGGATTAGTAGAGAGTCTCCAGGCCCCAGGAAGAGGAATGCTAAGACTTCATAGGGTTCTAGTTGGGTAGAGCTGGATTTTAGCTCTTGAGGCAGAAGTTCAATTACACAGACTAGCCTCCCACAGTGAGATTTAGAAGAGTATTATAACTCAGTGGATCCAATACAGGGATCACAGATAGTATGTCTACAGAAAAACAGCTATTTCCAGAACACACCCACTTACAAAGGTGGACTTCAGTGACCCAACTTAGAAGGTAGGAGCTAACGTTAACATTAGGAAACCAGGCAACATTGTCATGGCAAGTAGCATCAGCCATACTCATTGAGGGTATGCCCTATTGGCAGCCCTGTATTCAATTTCTTGGAAAGGATGTGTAAAAAAATTCATAGACTCCCAAATGTCCAAGAAACAAATGAAAGATGCAAGCTGGAGAACTGGAAAGCCAGTGATAGAATTCAGTCGAGGCCAAAGGCTTGAGAAGCAGAGAAGCCAATGGTGCAAATCTCAGTCCAAGACTGATGGACTGAGAACTGGGATGGGGTGGTGGGAGCCCTGGTGCAAGTCCTAGAGTCCAAAGGCCTGAAAATGGGGAACTCTGATGTCCAAGGACAAGAGAAGATAGATGCCCTGGCTCAAGAAGAGAAAGTGATGTCACCCCTCTTCTGCCTTTTTGTTTCATTTGTGCACTGAACACTGACATTGGTGAGGGCAGAGCATATTCACTCCATTACTGATTCAAATGCTAATCTCTTCTGGGACCGCTCTCACAGACACATCCAGAAATGATGTTTTACCGGCTATCCTAGTATCTCTTAGCTCAGTCAAGTTGACTCATATAATTAACCATCACAGTGTACTTATCCAAAATAAAATGAGGGATTAGTAGAAAACGAAAGGGAATGGTGAGTGACTAAAAATCAACAAATTTCAGGCCAGGCGCAGTGGCTCATGCCTGTAATCCCAGCACTTTGGGAGGCCGAGGACGGATGGATCACCTGAGGTTAGAAGTTGGAGACCAGCCTGACCAACATGGAGAAACCCTGTCCCTACAAAAAATACAAAATTAGCCAAGTGTGATGGCACACACCTGTAATCCCAGCTACTTCGGATACTGAGGCAGGAAAATCGCTTGAACCTGGGAGGCAGAGGTTTCAGTGACCCGATATCATGCACTGCACTCCCGCCTGGGTGACAGAGTGAGACTCTGTCTCAAAAAATAAAATAAAATAGGCTGGGTGCAGTGGCTCATGCCTGTAATCCCAGCACTCTGGGAAGCTGAAGTGGGCAGATTACTTAAGGTCAGGAGTTTGAGACCAGCCTGGCCAGTATGGTGAAGCTCTGTCTCTACTAAAAATACAAAAATTAGCCAGGCATGGTGGAGGGCACCTATAATCCCAGCTACTCAGGAGGCTAAAGAAGGAGAATTGCTTGAACCCAGGAGGCGGAGGTTGCAGTGGGCAGAGATCATGCTATTGCACTCCAGCCTGGGCAGCAGAGTGAGACTCTGTCTCAAAAAAATAAACGAATAATTAATAAATAAATAAAATAAAAAATAAAATAAAATACCATAGGAACACCCTGAAGAGAAGGGTTACTTTGGCCATGAGGCAATTTCACATCTCCTTCCATGTCCTTGTAGATTACTCCGAGGGACTGAAATGAAGGAAGGGTGACAACACCACATGGCAAATTCACAGCGGGTTGAATGATATTCCTATGCAATGGAGGGAGAAGGCAGAGGGCAGTTCAAGGAATGCAGCCTCTATATGAGCCCCACAACACCATGGCTGTGACTGTCTCTGCAGCATCTGTGTCCAAGACTCAGACATACACAAAGAATAACTCTGAAATCTGCATGTGACACAGAATTGAGAAGAATGACTGCAGTACTGTCTTGCCCTGAAATTCTGTTGCTTTAAACATGCATTCTACGTTGCATTTCTTAATGGAACATTTGCTTTCTATTAATTACCATGTCTTTGTGTTTAAATACATTTGTTAACTATATTCAAGTGACTTGGTAAATGGAGTTTCCAAGAGAACAAATCAATAACTTGATTGTCAGGCCTCTGAACCCAAGCTAAGCCATCATATCCCTTGTGACCTGCATGTATAACTCCAGATGACCTGAAGCAACTGAAAAACCACAAAAGAAGTGAAAATAGGCAGTTTCTACCTTAACTGATGACATTCCACCATTGTGATTTGTTCCTGCCCCACCCTGGCTGATCAGTTAACGTTGTGACATTCCTTCTCCTGTACAATAAGTCTCCAGAGCTCCCCACCGAGCACCTTGTCACCCCCGCCCCTGCCCGCAAGAGAACAACCCCCTTTAACTGTAATTTTCCACTACCTACCCAAGTCCTATAAAACTGCCCCGCCCCTATCTCCCTTTGCTGACTCTCTTTTTGGACTCAGCCCACTTGCACCCAAGTGAAATAAACAGCCTTATTGCTCACACAAAGCCTGTTGGTGGACTCTCTTTACACAGACTAGTGCGACATTGATATTCTGGAATGTTAAATATGTTACAAAGTAAATTCATGATGTCAGAGTTAAAAACAAAAACATGGCCGGGCCCGGTGGTTCATGCCTGTAATCCCAGCACTTTGGGAGGCCGAAGCAGGCAGATTGCCTGAGGTCAGGAGTTTGAGTCCAGCTTGGCTAACATGGTGAAACCCTGTCTCTGCTAAAAATACAAAAATTAGCCAGGCATGGTGGTGGGTGCCTGTAATCCCAGCTACTCAGGAGGGTGAGGCAGAAGAATCGCTTGAACCCAGAAGGTGGAGGTTGCAGTGAGCCAAGATCATACCACTGCACTCCAGTCTGGGTGATAGAGCAAGACTCTGCCTCAAAAAACAAAACAAAACATACAAACTCTTTTTTTTTTTTTTTTGAGACGGAGTCTCACGCTGTCGCCCAGGCTGGAGTGCAGTGGCGCGATCTCGGCTCACTGCAAGCTCCGCCTCCTGGGTTCACGCCATTCTCCTGCCTCAGCCTCCTGAGTAGCTGGGACTACAGGCGCCCGCCACCGCGCCCGGCTAATTTTTTGTATTTTTAGTAGAGACAGGGTTTCACTGTGGTCTCGATCTCCTGACCTTGTGATCCGCCCGCCTCGGCCTCCCAAAGTGCTGGGATTACAGGCGTGAGCCACCGCGCCCAGCCCATACAAACTCTTTAACATTCCTTTTTCAAACACAAGCTGTGCTGTCACCCTTTCGATTATTATCATAACATAATTTTGATTAAACTCTTAATTTTATTTCATTTACATGACTAGGCCTAAAATCAACATTTTAACCACACCATGAAAAAATCATTAGCCAATTTATACTCACTCAGTGGTTGAAATGAAGTAGTAAAAACCATTTTGCTTTTCCTTCCTCTGTCTCCCTTTTCCTTCGCCCCTTTTCCTTTTTCATTCCTCCCTCCTTTCTTCCACAAACATTCATCCTTTTATGAGCCTGAAGCTTTTCTAAGTGCACACATTTGGAAGATATAATACTTAGATTCAAGCATACTTAACCAGTCATGTCCAGAATAAGTTTAATATGATGCAATTGACCTATTGTAATATCCATCCACACATCTCACATGTTTTTAAACTCTAATTTTGGCCCATTCATCTTTGAGTACTGACTCACCACCATGCAGTTCTTGATTAGATTATTGTTCACCCCTACTCTGAGAGCAAAATAAGAGTGTGCTCAGCTGACTCTAGTGAGTCAGTGGACCCTCTTTTCATTTCCTAATTCTAGTTCTACTTCAGGATTGAATAAGCAATTATATACACAGCAATTGTAATTAAACCCATTAATTTAAAAAATACACATAGACCTTAACACATCAATTAAAATGGTTATAGGTTGTGTCTAACAAAGCATGGGAATCAAACAAGTAAATATTTCTATGTACAAAGGCTGAAATAGAAAACAAGACTTAGTATGTTTAACGTAGCTGATACATCACTGTGGACCTGCTTCCATGTCTTCTGCTGTTTATAGAAATGATTTTTTTCTTTTTTTTTTTTTTTTTCTGAGATGGAGTTTCACTCTTGTTGCCCAGGCTGGAGTGCAATGGCGCAATCTCAGCTCACTGCAACCTATGCCTCCCAGGTTCAAGTGATTCTCCTGCCTTAGCCTCTCGAGTGGCTGGGATTACAGGCACATGCCACCACGCCCAGCTAATTTTGTATTTTTAGTAGAGACGGGGTTTCTCCATGTTGGTCAGGCTGGTCTCGAACTCTTGACCTCAGGTGATCTGCCTGCTTCAGCCTCCCAAAGTGCTGGGATTACAGGCGTGAGCCACCGCGCCCTGCCAGAAATTATTTTCTTTTGTTGCTTTTGTTGTTGTTGATATTTGGTAGGCTGCCCAGGTCTTCTAAAGTAAGGACAAAAGATAAGAATTTGTTAGCTCTTGTATATGATGTTTATTAACATCCCAATGACACATGAAAAAATGTCCTGAAGGGTATCATTTATATTTGAGTTTATCTTGGCTGGGTGCAGTGGCTCACACCTATAATCCCAGCACTTTGGGAGGCTGAGGCAGGAGGATCACTTGAGCTCAGGAGTTCGAGACTAGCCTGGGCAACATGGTGAAATCTCCATCTCTAGTAAAAATACAAAAGTTAGCGGGGCATGGTGGTGCCCACCTATAGTCCCAGCTCCTTGGAAGGCTGAGGTGGGAAGATTGCTTGTGCCTGATAGGTTGAGGCTTCAGTGAGCAGTGATCATGCCACTGCACTCCAGCCTGGGTGACAGAACAAGACCCTGTCTCAAAAAATATATATATAGTTTCTCTAAGCTATTCATTTTAAAATAAACTAGGAAATTCTGTATGTTCAGCTAAGCTACTTTATAAAATGAAGTCAAGGGGTAAATCTTAACAAACTTGTCTGAATATAGATGAGGACTTCCCTATTTATTTTTAGGATAATCCTCAGTGGTGCTAACAATGGGTGGGAAGTAGCCCCCATTTTAAAAAGGGTGTCTGAACACATGTGCACAGGCCTTACTATGACACAGTCATTCTTTCTGGTCCAGGAATCGTCACTCCCAAAATCCTATAGCAGAGAAGGCTGGTGTTTCATTAAGATGGATGCATCTTTGGGGGTACCTCACAAAAAGAGAGAGCACACTGGCATTCATTCCCTGTTCTACACACGATGGAGCCAAGTGAAAGGGGACAGTAAAAGCACCCCTTAGAGAATCGATGGGTTAGCCAGAAACAGGTATGGGACTTGTACTCCTTGGCCAGATGCTTGCTGGGCTGGAGGAGTGTGTAGGCCTGCCCAGTGCTACTACAGGAGTGAAAGACAGTTGAATGTTGGGGAGAACCCAACAAGGGTCTGATAGAGGCAGGAGGCAGGCAAATGCCAGGCAGATAGGGGCAGGTCCCTGGTGAAACCCAACTTTCAAGACGGAAACTGTCCCGCGTAAATACTCGGATGGGATTAAGAACCCACCTTCCTGTTTGGTGCACTTTCCTTTGATTGATCCCCACTCTTCACCTATTTTACATATACCTACCCTTTCCTAATTGGTTTTCTACATTGTTGTGCCCACCTTTGAGTGGTGTCTTTGCTATGACTGTTTTTGCATACTCACAAACCAAACAGCACACACTCCCTATTCTGAGCCTGTAAAAAGCCCCAGGCTCAGCCATGTCAGGGAACTTTCCTGTCTTCGGGTAGGAGAACTACTCCCACCCCCCTGCCATGTCCCCTCTTTTTGCTGAAAGCTTTCCTTTCACTTAATAAATTCTACTGCACTCACTCTTTGATGTTTGTGTGTCTAATTCTTCCTGGTCATGAGACAAGAACCCAGACTTAGCTGAGCTAAGGAGCAAAAATCCTGCATCAGGTCTCCTGGAGTTTGAGGGGTATAGAGGAACTAGAGTGATCTCTAGTGGCAGGGCAAGGACAGATGGTTGCTGTGGCACCAATTACACCACCGTGGTTTGGCTGGGCAAGAATGCATAAGGTTATCCACGAACCACGGGGAGACTGTAGAGACTGTTCACCAGATAGAGTAAAGGGACAGGCCATGTACCATTTCCTCAATGCTGGTCCTGCCTGTCAGCTGTCATAGAATACAGGGGAGGAATAGGGATGAGAAGAGAGGACAGGAGATTTAAATTGGATGAGAAATTAAAGTTTAATATAGACTGAACTATAATTTTTCATAGCTGAAAATGAGTCTCTTCTCACATCTGAGAATGGCCCCAAAGCTAAGATCGCCCTGAAATGTCATCCAGGGACCAAGAAGGGAGATCTGCTTGCTTGAAGGTAGCAGTAGAGAATAAAAGGAGTTTACTGATTATAATAACCAATTCAGTACATTCAATAAATTAGTTGCAGAGTTTATTTTAAAAGTAAGCTACTGTACCATCTAAGGTCTAACCTTGTATGTGTGTGTGTGTGTGTGTGTGTGTATATATATATATATATATATCCCACAAAGAAAAAATAAAAACAAATTAAAAAAAAAAAAAAAAAGAAACTTGAACCTGAATTTAGCCTAGCCTCTTCAACAAACTATCAGCTTACAGGAAGTATGGGTGGTGGAAGAACCCATTAATGACACCAGGAGAAAACTGCCAGCCCAATCCTGAATGTAAGAAATTCAACAGGACAAACAGCCTTACTTCTTCAATGAACACATAGCATGTTACAAAGTTAATTCATGATCTCAGAGTTAAAAGCATTAGAAAAGGGAGGAAACACAAGGGAAGGGGAACTATCATACATTAAAAGAGACTTAAAAAAAATTTTTTTTTTTGAAACAGAGTCTCGCTCTGTTGCCCAGGCTGGAGTGCAGTGGCATGATCTCGGCTCACTGCAAGCTCCGCCTCCTGGGTTCACACCATTGTCCTGCCTCAGCCTTCCGAGTAGCTGGGACTAGCGGTGCCCACTGCCATGCCCAGCTAATTTTTTGTATTTTTTTTTTTAGTAGAGATGGGGTTTCACTGTGTGAACCAGGAAAGTTGGGATCTCCTGACCTTGTGATCTGCCCTCCTTGGCCTCCCAAAGTGCTGGAATTACAGGCATGAGCCACCGCGTCCGGACTAAAAAAAATGTTTAATTTTAATTAATTAATTAATTAATTAATTAATTTTGGAACGCTTCACAAATTTACATGTCATCCTTGCACAGGGGCCATGCTAATCTTCTCTGTATCATTCCAATTTTAGTATATGTGCTGCTGAGGCGAGCAAAAAACAGACTTAAGAGAATATGCAAAATATGTAATGTCTGTACTGTGTTTGAATTTTTATTTGAACAGCCATAGAAATACTCTTGAAACAATCAAGAAAAGTTAAACTTGGACTGGATATTAAATATTATTCTTTGGAGGCATGACAATGTTATTGTTATGTTTCTTTTCTCAAGTTCTTATGCATTAGGGAAGCATACTGAAATATTCACAGGTAGAGAAATATGATGACTGGGATTTGTTTTAAAATACTCTATTTCACATGTGAAATTTTCCATAATAAAAGGTTTAAAGGCCAGGAACCATGGCTAGTGCCTCTAATCCCAGAAATTTGGGAAGCTGAGGTGGACAGATGCTTGAACTCAGGAGTTCCAAGACCAGCCTGGGCAACGTGGTAAAGCCCTATCTCTACAAAAAATACAAAAATTAGACAGGTGTGGTGGCACATACCTATAGTCCCAACTACTTGGGAGGTTGAGGTGGGAGGATTTCTTGAGCCCAGGAGGTTGAGGCTGCAGAGAGTCATGATCACAGCACTGTACCCCAGCCTGGGCAAGAGAGTAAGACTCTGTCTAGATATCAGATACCTTGATTTTATTTTTTTAAGGTGTGAATGTGATATGGCATAAGGAAGTTAACTTCAGTTTTGAATACTGGCTATATCTTTTATCAGCTATATGACTTAGGAAAGTCACTTAACTCTTACAAGCTCCATTTTCCCTATTGCCAAATAAGAATTACAATAATTCCTCTTGGCCAGGCGTGGTAGCTCACACCTGTAATCCTAACACTTTGGGAGGCCAAGGTGGGTGGATCACTTGAGGTCAGGAGTTCGAGACCAGCCTGGCCAATATGGTGAAACCCCATTTCTACTAAAAATACAAAATTAGCTGGGCATGGTGGTGCATGACTGTAATCCCAGCTACCTGGGAGGCTGAAGCAGGAGAACGACTTAAACCCGGGAGCGGAGGTTGTGGTGAGCCGAGATGGTGCCACTGCACTCCAGTCTGGGTGACAGAGTAAAACTGTGTCTCAAATAATA
Source organism: Theropithecus gelada (assembly GCF_003255815.1). Taxonomy (NCBI): domain Eukaryota; kingdom Metazoa; phylum Chordata; class Mammalia; order Primates; family Cercopithecidae; genus Theropithecus; species Theropithecus gelada. Next base: position 52,196,321 of record NC_037679.1, on the reverse strand, counting down.
ATTAATAATAATAATAATTCCTCATTGCAATAAAGATTTAATGAAGCAGGGCGTGGTGACTCACATCTGTAATCCCACTACTTTGAGAGACTGAGGTGGGCAAATCGTTTGAGGTCAGGAGTTCAAGATCAGCCCGGCCAACATGGTGAAGCCCCATCTCTACTAAAAAATACAAAACTTAGCCAGCATGGTGATACATGCCTGTAATCCCAGCTACCTGGGAGGCTGAGACAGGAGAATCTCTTGAACCTAGCAGGCAGAAATTGTAGCAAGACGAGATTGTACCACTGCACTCCAGCCTAAGCCACTGAGACTCTGTCTCAAATAAAAAGATTTAATGAAATAATGTGTGTAAAAGGTTTTGCAAAGCACCTGGTAGAGTAAACGCAAGTATTAGCCTAATCAGATTTAATTTTCATTTCTCACTATGTTCTCATTTAGCTTTTTTGTTTTTTGAGACGGAGTCTCCCTCTATTGCCCAAGCTGGAGTGCACTTGGCTCACTGTTATCTTCCCCTCCTGGGTTCAAGCGATTCTCCTGCCTCAGCCTCCCGAGTAGCTGGTATTACAGGTACCAGCCCAGCTAATTTTTATTTTTAATAGAGACAGGGTTTCTTCATGTTGCTCACGCTGGTCTGGAAATCCTGGCCTCAGCTGATCCACCTGCCTCGGCCTCCCAAAGTGCTGGGATTACAGGCATAAGCCACTGCACCTGGCCTTATGCTCTCATTTTAAGCTACTATCTTTGAGTTTATACTTTGTCTTGTTACCTTACGTCTGAAAACTGCAAAAGTGAAAATGTACTTTTAAAAAATTCCTCAAGAATGGGTAACTAGTGAACTGGCTTTATATCTTCTCATCTTTGGAATGCATCCAGACTTGACCTTTGATCTGTTAGGTTTTTATGACTACAAGTAACAGAAATGAAATCTGACCAACTTAAGGAAAAAAAAAAAAAAAAAAGGTGGGATATCTTAGAGAACAAGGAAAATCTGGATGTGGAAAGGCAGACTAAGGGAAATCTCAG